>NC_057806.1:661308163-661329972 GCF_018294505.1 Triticum aestivum
TTGTCCATCGCTTCCTGGTTAAGCACCACCGACCGCTCGATGGCAGGCTCGAAGACCGGCGGCGTAGTGGCCAAGGTATGGGACTTATTCTTCCCTTTCTTCTTCCGGATTGACGCCATGGTGGCGAGGAGGTTTGGTGTCGGGTCAGACTGGGGGAAGGATCCGCTGTTTTCCAGAAGGCGGGGGAACTGCGAGGCGCGCTACCAGTAATGGAGGCGGAGCTGTGTAGACAACGGCAGCCGCCTAGCCAGGAAGAAACCGAGGCTGCGTGGGGAAGTGGAGACGCCCACGTCCCGTCAGTCGTCATGTGTCAATCAAGGCCGCATGCGAATGGGGCCCGCGGCGCTTCGCACTTGCCTATTGGCTTCGCCTCGAAGCCAAGTCTGAGCGTGCCTTGGGCGCGGGGGCTACTGTCGGCGTCCTGGGAACGGGGGTACCCAGGCCTGCCTGCCTGCGGCCCACGACGCGGCTCCACCAGCGGCCTGGTACGGCCCATCATCTGCAGCGACAACTCAAGACCCTCGCGAGGGGCCAAGCCTCGCGAGGCGGACGACGCCAAGACCTCCCAGGGGGCAGCCTCACTATGCTGGCTCCTGAGGAGCGGAGATATCTATGCAAGTGGCACCTCGCGAGGTTCACGTGACATGAGCCATCACAACCAAGGCCAGGCAGGCGCCAGCAGGCGCAGTGTACCAGTTTCCTCTTTGGTGTTAAAGAGGCAAGCGCGGGCGAGGAGTCCTGAGGCATCAGACAAAGGTTTCCTTCTCGGTGCAACGAGACCAAGACCAGCAGGACGGCAAGACGGAGGTCACCGCAGAGCCCACAACAGCGTCACCACCAGAGTCTTTGGCAGGCGAAGACCACCTTTTGTCAGGATAGCTTATACTAGTTGTCCCCCTTCAAACTTGGCCGTTGTGAGATTCCTTCCCGTCTAACATTTGGAAAGAGGATTAGGGTCTCTATAAATAGGGCTAGCCATCACCGTAGCAGTGGACGGATCATTCAGACCATCCTCACTGACACCAGCTCATCGAGCTCAAGAACACCTCTCCTCAGGAGGTAGTTCATCCATTGTACTAGTTCATCCCTAACCCTCGAGGCAATTCACCACCACAACACTGGAGTAGGGTATTACACCACAACGGTGGCCCAAACCAATATAAACCTCTGTGTCTCGTGTTCCTTGGGTTCGTGGAGTTAGGCCGTGGGATCGTCGAGCGAGCGAGCTAGAGAGGAGGAATACTTCGTGCGCACCCCTGTGTTCGAACCTCAAGGGTTTGCTGGAACCCAGAATCTGACAGTTACTCGCATCGCGGGGAACCGAACCTAGGTAAAATCGTCTATCTATATTCATCTAATAACTTGAGGTTATGTCGTGTTGCCACACAAATCCATGCACGTCACTTTACCATTGTTTGGGTGCTCTGCAAAACATTGTCGACAGTTACGACGCAAACTCGCCACCACCGTCAGACTAAGCCAGCGCGGAAAAGTTTTTCACCCGGAGTATTGATAGGGGAAGGTAGGCGAACCAGGTGATGCACCCAAGGGGGGAAATGAGACCCGCAGGCGTCACCGCCACCGACACGGAAGCATTGAACTTTCGCTTGAAACCTCCCTCGCACGTTCCCATAGAACACTAGCAATTGAGTCCACTATGAGAAGAGATCGCCATAGCAAATCAGGGCATACAAATTGGATCAGGAACTGTCCGGCACCACTGGTAGCAGACACACCAAGACCACCATCCGCTTGGCCCCTATAATCTACACATCAAAGGGGCCATAATTAATTTTGAAGTCATAGCGAATGGGAAGGAGGCTTATGAGAGAAGTTGAGAAGAACATGACAGAGTTTTTAAGCCACCAAAGAATTAGCCCTTACCAGCGGTTTATCCATGTGATTAGTGAGCATATGCACGCCTAAACAGACGTCAAGTCGCTAGTTGGTTTGCTCTCACGATAGCTAGCTCAATAACCAGATTTCTTTTCGGAACTCGACTTAATAACTAGAATAATGGTCGGATCCGGTACGCTGTAGCATGTCGCGATCATATTAAAGTCAGACCATCGGAAGCACGTACTCCCTCCGTTTTTATTGACTCCGCATATTAGCTTTCGTCAAAGTTAAATTTTGTAAATTTTGACAAAGATTATAGACAAAAATATTAATATATACAATAACGAATTAATACCACCAGATTCATTATTAAACACACTTTCACCTCACATAGATTTGCTGGTGTAATTGTTCATATTTTTGCTATAAACTTGGTCAAACTTTATGAAGTTTGACTTCAGTCAAATCTAATATGTCGAGTAAATAATAACTGAGGGAGTAAGTCGCTCCATAGTTGCAAGGTGTATATAGGTGATGCCGGTGATGGCTGTGGACACGGCACCCCTGAGCCCACGCAGTGCCACGGGTGCGGAACCATGGAGAAGGCACCCTCCCCCACAAAGCATCGATGGCGACGGGGATCTGCAATTTTTGGCCTTGACATAGTTTGGCAGATGTTTGCAGTTGACACGAGTAATTTTGTGCACTTGTTTCTTGGATAGGCATGTGGCCTATGCGTTAAAAACTCTCTAGAGAAGTTTTTCATAAGATTCTCTACATTGCCGTCATTTGTATAACATGTCTAAGATAAGAAACCTAACATTAGTTACCACCTGATGATTCTAGAGAAGTCCTTGCCATGTCATGATTTGCTAATCATATGATGGCAGGCTATTATAAGAAGTATGTGGTTTCTTATGTCTGTTGTGCACTTTTTAACCCCAAAAAAAAGTTGATGTCGATATTTCACCAAGTCATCAATTTAACTTCTCCATTTGTGAATCGTTGCTCTACGTGAAATATGTACAGTTGAACACCAAGCTAAAAGTTTCTTGCTCCTCCATGGATTCGCATTCAAAAATTTGCATTATGCTACTACTAAAAAGATTAACAGAATAAAGAAATACTATATTGAAATGGAAATTTAATCGTAATAAAACCACATGGAAACCATTATATTAAAGCCACCATAAAAGTACAGATATTAATATCATGTTTCTAGTAACCTAATTGTCACACTAATAATTTCTCTGAATTTTCTTTCTTCCTCTCTTGGATGATTTGGGTGTCTGACCCGCCAAGTGCATAGAACTCTTCTATGACCTCAATAGGTATATTCTTTGTTTCCGGGACCTTTAGACAAACGAAAACAAAAGCCAGCACACAAACAATGGCATAAACTCCGAAAACACCCGCAAGACCTATATACCTCAACAATACAGGGAGGGTATATGTCACAATGATGTCACAAATCCAAAAGATTAGGCTACATATGGCCAAGCAAATAGCACGAACTTTGTTGGGGAAAATCTCCGAGCAGAATATATTTGGTATTGGACCAAAACCCATGACAAATATGCAGAAATAGATTCCAACACTCATTGTTGAGAGCAGTGCGTGTAGTTCAGCACTCAGATTCACAATGTTGACGGTTACCAAAACAATGAGGGACACTACCAAGATGGGTATTGTCACAAGTAGTATCCTTCTGCATGAGGCAATTAAAAGAAATTATTATGCTGTTATCTTATTTTGGGAATAATAAATTTGGACGTAAATCTTAAATTTTAGCAATAATTATTTGTAACTTGTGGTAGTAAACAAATACGGATACCTTCTTCCAGAGCGGTCCATAAGCCACATGGCCATGCAAATAAAAGGAAGCATCAATAAAGTTGTGAGAGCGCTCATAAGAATCGACACTGAAGAAGAGCTGATGCCAAACTTTGAGAGAAGAACCCCAATACCAGCTTGCTCAAGTATTTGAGGAGTGTAATAAAGAATGCCATTGATGCCAGCAAACTGCAAAAAATATTGAAAAATAAATCATGTACAATTTAGATTGAACAAAATTAATTAATTAATTAATTAATTTAATACTTTAATAAAACCTTGTGGGCTCGGTGAGTTCTCACAAAAAAAAGCATTGTCATAAAAAACAGTGTTCTGAATCATTAATGTGCACCTACTTTATATGGCTAAATGTTTCTTTGGTTATATACATATATCATATATTAGTTATGAGACGTATTAATTCAACATGCAAGTCAAAGTATATATATAGTCACTAAAAATAGGAGAATAAAATGACGGTCAGGACAAACTAACTAAAAGATGTAATGTGATATTTAAGTGCAACAATACTTATGTTTTAAAATAGGCTCATAGTAATTAGTTTTCACTTCTAAAAAACTTACCTGTTGAAGCACTTGTATTCCAACACCCACGACCAATGCACGTTTTACACCAGGTTCTAACAGATCCTTCCATTTTGTACTTCTATAATCTTTGTTAGGTGAATGAATACCAATATTGTGTCCAGACTTATGAAAAACCGATTTATTGACCAAAGCAGTCGCTTGAATGAAATTCCCATCTATTGGAGCATCCAGTAGGTTTTCAGAACTTGGTACACCTCCTTCATGCAAATATACTCGTTCCATGCCACCTTCCATTTGCCCATCTAAACGATATCCTGATGACATTTTCCAAGCCAATTGCCAACCTCCACCAATATGGCCGCTTTTGCGACATACCACAAAATCATTTATATTCGTAGGTTTGGGTTGAATAAGATAAGCATGCTCGCTATCATAGGTACCATCTCGGTTGTGTTCTAGCTCATGCTCTTTGGTCTCTTCCTGATTCTCTTCGTCCCCTTCAATTGGACCTTGTTGTTCTAATTCATTGAATATGCCGTGGGCAACCTGTTTTATGAAAATGAAGTGTACTTAGAGAAAATAGTAAATTGAAGGCGAAACCAACACTAGTAGAAAAAGGGCCATTTGTCCTGGTTCGTAAGGGCCATTTGTCCCGGTTGTTGAACCGGGACTAAAGGGTCGTTACTAAAGCCAATATTAGTGTGAAGCATTAAATATCCAAATCATTTGTAAAATAATAGAGCAATATAAATATTTCATTACATGATACGTTATGACCCAATTTATTCTTAAAATAAGATCATAAATAAAGTAACTAAAAGTTAATATGGCTGAGCATGTATGTAGACATGTATTGAAAATTGCAAACCATGAAAGTAAAATATAAAGCTCCAATGCTAACTAGATGAAATATTGGAACTTTGTTAATGATTACATTACCTCGGGGAGCCCGTGCATACTCCCAATAATGTTGACAACTGGGTCATAGAACGATGCTCCATGACTCACAGAATGACCAATGGCACTTTCTTCTGTGTTTGTTCTCTTCAATGGATAGGCAACACAATGCAAATCTTCTGGAAGTCCATATAATTTTATTATTTCATCATTGCCAATCACTTTTTCCCTTAACATACTTTCATTAGTGCTAATTAGGTACTCCTCAATAGACGGAGTGTCACCAACTTGTGTGCCCTCCAAAAGACTTGCCATTTCACCTGTAATAAAAGCCATATATAACATTCAATGCTAACTAAAAACTTCAAATTATCATATAAAGAGAGCAAAAAAGATGACTTGATTTCAAGTAATTGAATCTACGATATACCTGAGACATCTTCCTTTCTTCGTAGTTTTTGTAAAACCATCTTTGCTTCATCCACCCTTCCTTGGCTCACAAGCCAACTCGGAGTCTCGGGTAGATAGAAGATTGTTAAAATTGAGTATATTAGTGAGGGTATCAGTTGTATCCCAAGCATGACCCGCCAACTAACCTTTGGCAGCATGGACATCCAAAACACCATGCAGTAAGATAAGAACATACCAACTGAACCACTTAACTGGGGAAATGTGCTTAATTTTCCTCTCATATCAGGAGGTGCGGTCTCAACTATATATAATGGCACAAGTGTAACTGCCAAACCAATACTAAATCCCTGAATAAGCCTCGCGAATAGCAGCATATACACATGTTGGGACCAAAATATGACCAATAGTGCACTAACAAAGGACAATACCGCCGAGGTAAGTAGCATCGCCCACCTACCAAATTTATTAGATAGCATTCCAGATAGTGTTGTGATTATTGTTGCCCCAAAAAGTGCCATAGCCATAATGCACCCCTCAATCATTGGCATGCTATCTAGTTTAAACTCATCCTTTATGTAAAGCATAGCACCTGGTGATCATACAAAAGTTCATAACCAATTAGTGAAACTTTACAACTTTGAGCTCCGCTCGAAGAAATATCAAACTAGGCAAAAGCACAATGATACACCATATTTATCATGATCGGAGTGTTACTATGTAAGCATATATTAGCCATGCATAACAATCTGAAGAAGAAAATAATCAGAAGCGAGGTGGCCGAATGCATGCAAGCGAAAGGCGCAACGAAAGCAATTGTATCTGGAGGGCATGCAGATAGATGTGCATGCACGCACAGCTGCTACGTGTTCACGGCGGATCGGAATATTTACATCCGTGCATAGGATATTTTTTGGTACCCTTGTGGAATTTGTTAACTGCAATGACTCAGTGCGCTACCTAAAAATGCTTGGCGGTGCTACAGTTGGCAACCTGTACGTGATGTCAATCCACCATATTTTTTCAGAGAAATATATATATATATATATAATTGACACATATACACGGAAGCTAATAGTACTCCCTCTGTAAACTAATATAAGAGCGTTTATTAGTGATCTAAACGCTTTATATTAGTTTACAGAGGGAGTACTATTTTTGCATAAGTTGTGATGTCGCTTGGCACACAAACATGCATGTGTGTAGCACCCGCCACTTCAAATGCGTGTCAATATGTAGTTTTTTTCCTGTCAACTAGATAGATCTCAAAAATCCTATGATGAACAAACTCAAAGAAACTACATGTGATGGTCGGTATACGCAATGGCTAAAACAATCAAGGAAGAGAGTTCCTTCACCTGCAATGCTCGCATTGTCCCAGCCTTGGAGCAGGTTGCCGATGGATGCCACGAACGCGACGAGGACCGCGCGATCAACGGTCGTCAAGTCACGCAACTTCTGACACGCTGCGCAGAGAGAAGAGGAGGAAGAAGAAACATGAAAAGAAGTCATCATCCATGCGAAGTAGAATCGATCTTAAAAGCAGGCCGGTCGTGAAATACTCCATTGAAACACCGTGAGCAAGCCGATCATTTTCTCTCAGTTACCTTGTTGTAGTAGTCCAGATCCGTGGCCAGAGGGAGCGAGCTTGGCATGAAGATTAGCCTCCGAGTCTCTCACAAGAGGGCGTGATAAATCTTCCATGGCCGAATCCAGAGAGACACCCGATGCGCCTGCATTGAGAAGATTTGTCGGTTAGTTTTAGGTACCGGAGAGAGAAAAGAAATCGTTCGTGTGCATGCAGCAGCTAGCCAGCCGCCGCCCATTGAGTCCCTACTGATTTGATGATGGGACAAAGAGTGGCGATCTTGATGCCAAAGGGTGAAGCAGATTCTAACTTGCACGCAGAGACCCAAAGCCCAGACGCCAAAACCCAGGAAATTACAAGCAGAATCTCCAGAACAAATCAAACGGCGTGAAGGGGTTGCATTGCATTGCGATGGGAGAGGAGAGGGATCGTCCTGGAGAAGAAGCACTCACCCGAGGGGCGATCGGGCTTCCGTTTCCGTCCTCGATCGCGGCCTGCCGTGGTCTGCTGATCTCGGCGACTTGGTTTGCAGGATCCGGCTGCCCTTTTTTGGTCTCCAGGGTGCGTATGCTTGGAGGAGTCTATATTCGCGTTGGGAGGTTGGCGAGTCCACTTATTTAGCACCTTTTTTTTCTCCCGGTTGGTGTTTCCGTTTGGAAACTCGTTCCTTGTTCCCGTCCGATTCGTTCTCTACCAGCGATCGATCCATAGCCTCCTTTTCTTCTGTTCCGCGGCGACCCACGTTGGTAAACAAATTTCTTCTACCCACATAATAAGCCGGCCCATTCAGCAGCGGCGCGCGGCACGGTCCAGCTAGCTAGAAGACGGCCCGGTCAAGCGGCGAAAGTATAAATAAAAGTTTTCGTCCCTCAACTTAAAACCGGATAGTTTTCATCCCTCACGCTGTTCCGGGCGGTTTTTGTCCATCATGTACAGTAAACTTGCGAACAGTAAATTCAAAAAAAAGTCAAAAAAATCTGAAAATTTGTGGGATCAAAGTTCCTCGGGTGCGCAAGGTGCATACAAATTTTCATATTGTTTGGACATTCCAGGTGCTCATGACAAAGAAAAAATTGTAAATATGTACGTTGGTGAACAGTAAATAAAAGAAATAGCAAAAAAATATGAAATTTTTTGGCATCAAAGATGCTTGGGTGTGCAAGGTGCTTGCATATTTTCGTGCTGAAATAACATAGGAGGAGTTCTAGCAAAAAAATAAAATAGTGCACTTTTTCAAAGTTTCTTTCCCAGCCAATTTTTTTTTTTTGCCACGAGCTCCCACAATGTCCAAACATCATGAAATTTTGCAGGCACATTGAGCACCCAAGCATCTTGTATGTCAACTATTTTCATACTTTTTTGAATTTGTTTTCTAATTTACTGTTCACTAACGTACATATTTATGGTTTTTCCTTTGTCACGAGCTCCTGTAATGTCTAAATAGCACAACAAATTTCACACACACCTTGCGCACCCGAAGAACTTTGATCCCACAAATTTTCAGATTTTTTTGACTTTTTTCTTTTTTAATTTTTTTACTGTTTATCGGTTTACTGTTCATGAGGACGAAAACCGTCCGAAGCGACGTGAGGGACGAAAACTATCCGGTTTTGAGTTGAGGGACGATTTCTAAACTCTCAAAAGAGTTCGAGGATGAAAAATATACTTATCCCAAATAAAAATGTGCCTGCCTTTGGACCGTGAGAACTATATCTCACCTGAAGCATTTGACGATACGATACATACAGTCTTGGTCGGCCTATTATTGTCGCATCATCATTTATGGCGTTCACTCGTCTGCGTCATTCTTTTCGGGAGTTTTTGGTATTTCTTTTACTTTTTTCTATTTCTTTCGTTTTCACACTGTTCTGTCTTACGTTGGTTTCCTTGGGTTTTTTTCTTTTTTATGCTTCAGTTTTATTTGTTTCTTTCTTGGTTTTCTTTGGATTATGTATTTTCCACTATGTTCCACTATTTGCATTGGTTGTTCAGACTTTTCTTAGTTTCTTTTCGGTTTCTTTGGTTTTTTACCTTTTTCATATACATTGTACATTTTTTATACAACATTTTTTAGTAGTTGTGCCAACAATTTTAACACTGCAAAGAAGAAAATTCAAAACTGAAGAAATTCTTGAAATTTATCTATTTTAGACATTTCTAAAATTATATATAAAAAATGAGACAAAGCAAACGACTGAAGGAAAAACAAATTGAACTGCTGGCGCTTTAGCCAAGGCAACTGTCCCGGGGGGAGGAGCGCGTCATGATTTTTTTAACAGAGTAAAATCCCACATACCCACAAATACGCACATATGCTTACCTTTATGAATGCACGCACATTCTACCCATATGAGCATCTTTAAAATACTAAGTCGGCAAAATATCTTGAGATTGACGAAGTCATCACAGACACCTCGTAGCCGACGGAAATGTCTTCTCCCAGTAAACGAATGTCCCCAGAAAGGTTGAAATAAATCCAGATAAATACTAGCATCAGTGCCAAGTGTAGGATTTAAATCTTAGTGGATTGATTCAACCACAAGGAACCTAACCTCTGAGCTACAATCAGTTCGCGGAGCGAGTCACGGTTGCAATAGGTGCATGACTTGGGCCAGAGTGTCTCCAGTAACACACCCAAAAAATACCTTGAAACCTCAAAACTGAAATTTTGTGTTATTTCCCTACAAACCGGCTCAGACACAAATTTGAATGGAGCGAAACAATTTGGGTAGGCAACCAAATTTTGTTACTAAGGCCCATTTTTTTATCCAGCCTATCACGCCACCCAAAAGACCAAAATCAGCCACGAGAAAGGCAAATGTCACTACATGAAACTTCCTAGGCGTCCCATCCGCCTCCATGGTGACCATCGTCATCGCCACTCCCACAGCAGCCCCGACACCCGCCACTACCCCGCCGGCCGATCTGCTCTTAAGATCCACGTTCCTGGCGTGTCTCTCTGGGCTCCTCACCTCGCCCCAGCGTCCCGTGCATCCCATCGGCCAACACATCGCAGCCATCACCGCCGCCGAAGTACCGGGGCGTGAGGCTTCGGCTATAGGGCAAGTGGCGACTGAGATCCGTAACCCAAACACGAATGCATGTGTGTGGATTGGCACGTTCACCGTAGCAAAGGAAGCGACACGTGGTACAACATCATGGCACTCTGCTTTCTTTGGGTGCTTCCCTGCAATGTCGGCTTCGCGACCGCTATCGTGCCTCCTGTTAAGGTCGTCCCCTGAGCTGAGGATAAGGACCATTGCTTGGCCGAGGCGTAAGTCACGGCCAAGCGCGCCAAGGAGCAGAGCGAGCACAAGTGCCACGAGCTTGCCTGCCTCAAGGCCGAGCGTGAGAAGATGTTCGACCAGCTTGAGGAGGATGATGAGATGTTTGACAACGGCAAGGCCAGACACTACGACACCTAGTTTTAGTCATAGTGTAGCTAGTTTTGGTCTCAATGTTGTGGTAGGGATGTTTAATTGTGATTGTATAAACCTAAGAGAGTCATCTCCACTAACTTATTTATCCCAGCATCAAGCATGCCACCTCATCGTACAATTATGAATGAGATAAGACTCGCCTCAATCCAACTGTATATGGAAAAATCCATTTAATTCTTCTACTTATGTCGATAAATATTGTTACAATTATACATAACCAAATATGTATTTTTAACTTTGGCTGTCATATTATGAACCTATATTTTCATCAACCAATTCCGGTATCCTCTAGTTTATACATGTTTTATGTATAATGTGCAGCGGTTGTTTAATTACGCAATGAAATACTCATTCCGTCCCAAAATAAGTGTCGCTGATTTAGTACAACTTTGTTAATTAGGTTATGAAAATATGGGTATGCAGAAAAAAAAATGCAGGCAGCTAAAATTTCTCTCTCCTCCATCCAAAATGGATTTGGGTAGCAAAATTTTGATCTGCTATTGGAGATGTTGTGGAGAATCTTCGATCGTTTTCATACTGAGCCACGGATGATGTTACAATTGTCGCCAAAGCCCGGCCGGGGACGCAACATGTTGAACGAGCGGCGAGCGGCCCAGGCGGGCGTGGCCACGAACTCCCTCATCCCAACCACGCCCACACGTTTTTTATCTACTTTCCCCTCGATCGGCCTTGAGCCCTGAGCAACAGGATAGCCCGGGTCACGGGAAAACACCAATCCGCCGAAAAAATAACGCAGGGGCGAGTGAGAAAAAAAAAGAGAACGGATGCATCCCGTGTCGACGCAACGCCTGGCGCCCGTCCCCAGCGCCAACGCCAGCGCCAACCACCAGCGCGCGCTTCTCCCGCCGTCTCCTCTGCAGCTTCGGCCACGGACCAGCACCAGGTCCTCGGCGTCCGCCAGATCGGCGCCGCGCGCCGTCTCGCCCGCGACCCCAACCACCGCAGCCACCAACGACCCGGACGCCGGCGCGCAGCCAGGTCAGTTGCCAGCCACCATGAACTAGCTCCTGTCTTTTGACTTTCAAGACAATGGGTAGGGTTACGCCATGCCATGCCACGACTGAACTGCACACTGAAACTTAGTCCGTGCTTGCGCAGATAAGTGGGCGGAGTTCGCGGCGCGGGTGTCCGGCGAGTGGGACGGCTTCGGCGCGGACTTCACGGTGGCCGGCGAGCCCGTGGAGCTGCCGGCCAACGTGGTCCCGGACGCGTACCGCGAGTGGGGGGTCCAGGTCTTCGACTGGCAGACGCAGTGCCCCACCCTGGCCGACCCCGCCGCGCCGGGCGCGCTCCACTACCGCCTCGTCCGCCTCCTCCCCACCGTCGGCTGCGAGGCCGACGCCGCCACCGTGCACACCTCCCACCAGCGCCACGTCTCCTCCGCCACCGCCTTCACCTACAGCGGCGGGGGCTCCTACGTGGCCACGTGGCCCAAGGGCCCCTCGGCCGTGCTGGAGGTGGAGCACTGCATCTGCCACCCGGACAACGCGGAGGTGCGGGTCAGGCTGGTGCAGACGGTGGCGCTGGCCAAGGACGCGGCCCGGCTGCGCGGCGTCAAGGTGTTCTCCGAGCAGTGGTACGGCCCCTACCGCAACGGCGACCAGCTCGGCGGCTGCGCGCTCCGCGAGTCCGCCTTCGCCGCCGGTGAGAGGCTCGCCGCGTCGGAGGTGGCGGGGCAGTGGGAGAGCGCCGCCAGGTTTTCCGGCGCGCTGGACCCCGTGACGGTGAGCATCCTCCTGCAGCACGTACCGCACAGTCCATCGACATCGAAGATAGCCGTGCGTGACACTGACATGTCTGGTGTGCAGGGCAAGTTCGCGGGGCTGGAGCCGGATCAGGAGCCGCGGAGGACAGCGAGGGACGGTGCCGGCGTGGTGACGCTGCTGCCGAAGCAGCTGTGGAGCTCGCTCAAGGTGAGCGGCGACGGCGAGGACGGCGAGGTGGTGTGCGAGGTCGGGTGGCTGCTGGGCCACGGCAGCGCGGTCACGTCGACGTGCGTCCTCTCTAGAGACGGAGACGTCAAGGTAAACTTGTGTCACTTGCTGCTACTGCGAAAATAAAACTCCTACAGTTCTTTCTTAATACTGACCGTGCTGCCTGGCTCGTGTGTAGGAGATAGCTGCGGCGCAGGAGACCCGGGTGTCGGAGGCCACCTGACCTGCGGCAGCCACTGCCAGGACCTCTTCAGGTTTCATCACATCTTTACATAGAAAGTGAAGAAAAATATACTTACACATCTAGAATAGCCATACTCATACTGTAAATCTGCCATCTGGTACTGAACAAATTGGTCTCTGCAAAATCATGAACTGGTGTGGTGTGCCAGCCCTTTGTTGCCCTGGCTTACCAACGACAGCCAGAGCTTCTGGGCCTGCTTGATTATGATCTGTGCAGATAGATTCATAATTTTAGAAATTAAAACAGTACTAACTACCAAGACCAAACTTGGGGAATATGACATTTCATGAAGACAAGTTTTTCATTAGACACAAAGTACACAACTGATCACACAAAGAACAAACGAACTTGCCGCACGCCCTCTTACTTCCACCTGCTGGATAGCAGCCAGTCTTGCAGTCATATGAACCAGGACACAACTACTTACTATATGGAACCCACGACGCTGTCTCTCACAATGACTGTACTGCTAGCTAGACCAGCTTATTTTCGATAAATGCCGCCGAAAGAATCGACCTGTTCTCTTCCCGTACTTCGGAAGTACATGCCCACAACCCAATTTGGGTTGTGGACATAATGGCAATGAGAAGAGAACAAAATCTGTGCATTAATGTACTTGAGCTGCATCTCTCAAGGTCACATTCAGACTGGTTTCCATTGTTGGACGTCCAAGTCCAATATTGCCACCATTAGCGTTGCCTTGCATCATGGCTACAAATTCGGCATAATCAATTTGACCGTCCTGAAAAAAAAAAGATAATGCACATTCATTAGATTCAGTTGGTTTCTGACAAACAAATCAGCGGTGATGTAGGTCATGCTGAAAGTAACACTATAATTTTTCTCATAGTATTATCCAGCTAAGATCACTGTTACAAAGTTGACATTTAAGTAGTAATGAGTTATTATTACTATATTATTATTTTTGCAACATTATGCAGATACCAAAGTCTGTATTGTAATCCGAGATCTATGTGTTCCGTGCTGTTGCTATATAGATTTTGTTTTTCCTTTGAGCTGTTGAGCCACTGGGTATTAGGCGTAGCTGGTGGTAGATACCCAATGCCACCAAGGCCAAAGGTACAATTTCACAAGTTAAATGGGTCTTAGAATTAAGACCCGCTGCAGTGGGTATCAAAGATGCAAGTCCCAAAACACTATACATGTCTAAATTGACTAAATATGCCTAACACTTTTGCGACTGTTTGCTGTCGCGAAAGTGTTACAGGTTCTTCATGAGTCAGAACCACAGTTAAATGATACTAACAATTAACAGGCATGC
Organism: Triticum aestivum; assembly: GCF_018294505.1. Taxonomy (NCBI): domain Eukaryota; kingdom Viridiplantae; phylum Streptophyta; class Magnoliopsida; order Poales; family Poaceae; genus Triticum; species Triticum aestivum. The sequence continues at coordinate 661,322,198 of NC_057806.1, forward strand.
CATGATATTTTAGATTGGGATAATCGACTTACATTGTTCTGATCGGCCTCTAAAATAATCTCTTCAAGGAGAGTGCCTTCCATGTTATATTCTGCACAGGCTCGTTGAAGCTTGTCGACTGTGATATAGCCACTGCCATCTTTGTCAAAATATGTAAAAGCTGCCTTCAAGTGTTCTTCCCGCTCTATCTTGTTTAGAGGCATGGTTGCAGCAATAAATTCTTCATAGTTTATGGTTACATCAGTGTCTGTATCAGCCTGAAAAAGGTTCAGACAGATTAGATGAAGTAGGACAGCAATGCAGACAATATCCTACCAACAAATCAAGAAATGCATGTTATTATATTATTGCTGCATACTATATATGTACAGCTTAGGCGTTTTTCATTAAAAAAAATGCCATATGTCATCACAGCAATGATATCTATTGATTAGGCCTTTTCCAACAGAGGATATCCCAGAACCAATAAGAATTGAAGAATAGTGTGTGGTGGCTAAACAGTGTTTGAAGCAGGAAAATATTACACATTCCACACATATTGGACGAGCCTTTGTAATAATCAGAGGCACACACTTACCGCTTCCATTATATCACAAATCTCGGTATCCACCAATTCGTTGCCATATCTTGTCAGACCTTTCCTAAGCTCACCAAAAGTGATTACGCCTCTATTTTTTATGTCCACTGTCTTGAATAATTCTCTTAATCCAGCAATCTCCTCTTCTGAAAGACGCTCAGCTATCACCTGGAAGCATATTAAGTGTCACAGAAGAAACAGGGCCGTACTGTTTACAAAATTGATAGATGCAGGACATAATGAAACAAATTAAATTCCAGCATAGGGCCTAACCCACACAGTTGAATGCCAAAAACAAAAGCATATTCCCTTTCCGCAGCAGGAAATTCATGTAGTGAGACTAAAGCAGCAGCTCAAATGAACTTGCTTGCATGGCAGCAATAGAATCCATCCATGACCAATGGCATGTTCGTGTGAACTGTAATGTCAATTGATGATTCACAGTAACTATGTATGTGCCTTAAACTAACATATTATAGGAAAATCCAAACAAAACAGAGCCATGATCCATGCGATCATTATACCACATAAAGTTAATATTCTACCAAGATTTCAACTATTACACTTGTAAAGACAAAGATGTGAAATGGAAAAAATTGCAGAGAAAACTCACTCTCAGAGCCAATTTCTGTAGATTGTTCATTGCAGAGAACCGCTTGAGCCGAGAGATAACACTAGGATCCAAAACTCCATCAGTGGCCATCCCATTTTGGCAGATCCAGGGATGCCCTGGCATTAACATATAATTGGTAAACAAGTACAAAAGGAAAATGTTTGTGACGACTAAAAAAATTTGCAAGGGTGAAGAAATAAATAAAATATACTTACGTAGCACTTCATGGGCTTTCAAACGCTCTGAAGGGCAATTGCAAAGCATCTTTCTTATAAGATCCTTTGCACTGTCAGATATCTTAGGCCAGGGGTCTGATTCCAAATCAAGGTGCCCCTTCAGAACTGCATCAAATATGCCTTTCTGTGTATCTGATACAATCAATATTAATCATTTTAGCAATTCCAGGAAGACAGTAGACTCAAATTTAACACCAGAGTTTAAAGAAATCACCTGCCCAAAATGGTGGAACCCCACTTAGCAATACATAGAGTATCACTCCAGCTGACCACACATCCGATTCTGGCCCATAGCGTTTGTGCAACACCTCAGGAGCAACATAGAACGGGCTGCCAACTAGCTCACTGAAAACCTGGCCTGAATTGGTAAATTAGCAAAGTTAATAAAGAAAAACAATAATTTATTCAGAAAATAACAACACTTAACACATGGGATGGGTACATATAATGCAGATACATGCGAATATGATGAGGTAGAAACAGAGTTTCATTTCAATTTGCCTCATCCTTGTAATAAGCAGTAATGATAAGCTAATATTCATATGTGTTGTTGAATCAACAAGATATACAAACTCCTGTTAGTCAACATTCAGGCCATTTTGTTATATACTACTCCCTCCGTTCCTAAATACTTGTCTTTCTAGTCATTTCAACAAGTGACTACATACGGAGCAAAATGAGTGAATCTACACTTTAAAATATGTCTACACACATCCGTATGTAGTAGTCATTTGAAATGTCTAGAAAGACAAATATTTAGGAACAGAGGGAGTAGTTTGAATTTTGAAGTGGCGGCTTGTATATAGATCGCTAAGGGTGCAGCAGGAATGTAACTGAATGTGTCCGCCTTTCAGTGTCAACAAAATATTACACAGCAAAAAAGGCAGAAAAACAGTATGGCATTTATTTATTGCTTAAAAATATGTCCCTGTACATGCATCGAAATTCAATACCATACCTGGCTTGAAGTAGATGGATAGGCCAAAATCAATTGCTTTTATGGACAGGTCATCATCTTTGTCAAGGAGGAGGAAATTTTCCGGCTTGAGATCGCGGTGCATCACACCAAGTGAATGGCACATAGCCACAATGCTGACAACAATTCTTGTAATCTCTGCAGCCTTCATCTCACTGTAACGCCCGTTCCCCTGAATTCGGTCAAATAGCTCCCCGCCAGGCAAGAGCTCCATCACAATGTGGACCGCCTGCACGTCCTCATAGACATCCTTGATCGAGACAACGTTCTTGTGTCCCGACAAATGGTGCATTATCTGAATCTCACGGCGCACATCCTCGACATCCACCTTGGTGATGAGCTTGCGCTTGAGGATGGTCTTGCACGCAAAGTCGCACCCTGTACTTATCTCGGTGCAGAGGTACGTAGTCCCAAACTGGCCCTGCCCAAGCTTCCGGCCAAGGATATAGTGCTCCCTTAGGTCCGCCGTCTTGCGCCCGAGGACAGAGATGGATGTCGGATCCAACCCTTGCCTCAGAATACCAGCGGCGGTGGGCCTAAACGAGTCAGCATCGGGCCAGGGCTTGTCAGATTTCTTCAAGTCTGAGTAGCTATCATCTTCAATCCCATCGGCATACCTGGAAGCAGGATGCTCCCTCGGGAACCGGTTGTAGTAATCGTTCCCGGGGGTCCCATTCTGATTGCCCATCGCAATAACACCACCCTCGGCAGGCTGAAAGTTCCCAGTCTCTCACAATTGTTAGATCCTTAAATAGCCAGAGAAACCTGGAGAACTGGTAGAATTTCTCGCCGAGGAGGAAATCCTGAACCTGACATTTCACAATAGGAAACTTGATCAGTAACCCATGGGTAACACTGGACGGCAAGCAAAACTAAAATTTAGAGGAAGCCAGTGGAAACCTTGGGGATTGGCAGGAATTCCCTTCCGACGGCGTCTCTCCTCTTGCGCGAGGAGATCTCCGGTGTGAGGGCTTCCAGCACAGGGCCTGGCGCGCTAAATAGGCCAAGCTTCTCTGCTCCGCACTACACGAAATCCAACTAAACCCCACGCGAAACACGAGGCCTCCGCCGCCCCCGCACACAAGACCAAACCCTCGGGGCTGGAAGAGTTCCTCCCGAAGGCAGCTTTTTCGTCCGCAAAGCTCCCTCCGGCAGGAAATCCCCACGCCGAGGGTCTCCAATGCCGCACACCTGGCCGCGACCCGAACCGCACAGCCGCAAACAGCTGGACCCGACCACGGATCGGCGGAAACCGACGAGGAGCAGCTGGACGGCGGCTGGCCGCACGGCGAATCTGGCCCGCGGAGCACGAAATCTCCGCCGGACGGACGCGAAACCGGGGCGCGCACGGGGACGAGAGGGCCTTACGACGGGCGGCGAGCTGGACGCGAGCGAGCACGGGGAGGATCGCGCCGAGGGGGCTGGCACGGATTCTCGTGTTCCCGAGGGGCCAAAGCGCAAAACCGGTGGGTGGAAAAAATGCAGAGAGGAGAGAAGAGAAGGGCGGGCGGGGGAGGGCCACTATTTATAGTCCGGCCGGGGAGGGGGGTAGGTGCGACTCTCGGCGGAATTTCGCAGTCAAATTATTTTCTTTTCCTTTTTGGAATTTCGCAGTCATTTTGATTTTCTTTTTAGAATTCGGCGGTCACGGTCCAGGACCTTTTTTTTTTCTCCTCGAAGCCGACAGAAACCAGGGGCTTTGCCAAAAAAGAAGACGGAAACCAGGGGTGGTAAAAGTGTTTGGCCTTTGGCGGCATGAGACGGCGCCGGCGGACTCCGTCACGTCCGTCACGGGTCACAAACGGTGTGATCTCCTCCGTGGATTTCTCTTCTTTCTAGAATAGAATTGGTGTTTTTGGTTTGGTTTCTTTATCCGCGGTACAAATCAAATCAAAGTTAGCGTGTCTCACTCCTCCGATCAGTGCTTTGGTTATTTGCACGGCAAGTCAAAGTTTTTTTTAGAAAAAAAACAAGGGCAAGTCAAAGTTGAGCTGTGCTCCGAGACGGCTGTGCAAGCGTGTTGTCCCGTTTGGAAATGAAATTGGGAAACTACGGCGGTGGATTGCACTTGCAGAAGATTGTACTACTGGATGAAGTAGTGCTTGGTTTGGAGGTTGGAGTTGCTGGCTGTCTACTTTGGCTCAAACTTCTGCTTCCCCATTTTGGAGCGAACATTTCTGCTGTGTCGGAATCTCAAGTGTTTATTGCTTTTGGGATTGGATTACATGTGTCTGACGAGAATATGAGATCATTTGTTTGGATAAGCCAGAATATCAGAGAAAAGGTTATTCCACGATTTTTCCAGTCGCGAAACAAAAATGTTATTCCGTGATTGTTTATACTTTTAGGGAGCCGTGGCAAAGTACAACAAGGTTATTCCATGATTTTTTTTCAGTCGCAAAAAAAAAGGTTATTCCATGATTTTTTTTCAGTCGCATAAAAAGGTTATTCCTCGATGAGTACTTTTCCTTCTAAATTATTATACTGACCACGTCTGGAAAAAACTATTTAACAACATTTAGTGTATGTGTCAAAGAAATAGTAAGAGCAACTCCAACAATTCCTCTAAAAGTAAACCAACATGTGGTTGAAGGGTTAGGTGGACAATAGTATCCCAGCTCATCAGGTTCAAGTCCTATACTTGACATTGGTGCTCGTATTCTTTTTTAAATTTATTACAGGCCTTTCGGCTATGCGTATGTATGAACGTATGCGTCTTAAAAGACAATTCCTCCAAAAACTTATCGTAAAAGTGCTTTTATAGGATATCTATAAATTTCAGGGGAAGCTTCCTGATAGGTACTTTTATCAGATCTCGTAAACCTTTTCTCTTAAACATGTTTTATTTAATTTTTCATTAAACAAAACTAGATAATGACCTAGGGCCCGTTGGTCAGTGACGCACATCACGGCACTCCGGCGACATGGCAGTGATGCGACGGCGACACGACACGGCAATTTTTCGGCGAAGCGGCGGTAGCACAATGGCTTTCTGCCGGGGCAGCGGTGACGCGGTGGGCTTTTGACGAAGCGACAGTGGCATGGTGGCTTTTCGGCGACGTGGCTGTCCATGGGGTGGCAACGACACAATGGTTTTTCAGCGAATCGGCGCGACATGGTGGCTTTATGGCGACGCGGCAACTGTTCACGGGGCGGCAACGACACAGTGGTTTTTCGGCGAAGCGGCACGGTGGCTTTCCTGCGACGCGACAGTTTCAGGCAGTTACCTTGTGCCAAAAGTTTACAGGAAGCAAGACTTCATCTAAACCAAAGCGAAGTTGAGATCAAATTTACATGATTGTGTAAATTCAATTCACATTTACAGGATTTGTTGGAGATGCTTTTGTGCCGAAACTTCTCTTAAACGGTAGTTATTTTACAAATACGGGTCTGTTGGAGTTGCTATAAACTAATTGTCTGTTTGTTCAGCTGATCACCCTCATTCTATCCTCTTTCACCATGGTGCTCCATCACCTTCCACTGTGACGATGTCGCCTCTGGTTGGACCATCATCCCCTCCAACCATTGGCGTCGGCATTCCTTCTGGAGCTACACTTTTGCAACAACACCGACCTCATAGCATGTGCTTCAGAACTGCAGTCATCGCCATAGAACTCTTGAATCGGTCTGAAGCGCCTGACACCAAATGTCCTCAACGCTTCCGCACGGCGAGAAATTTTAACCTCACCGTGCCTGATGTGGCAAGAATCTACGCCAGAGCTCACTCCGTCCCATTGGACAAGCTAGAGGAGAAATAGGGCCCGAAAGATCCAATAGAGATGAAGTGTCGTCATCTATCCAAACACCTCCTTGCAAGAAGAAAAAGGAAAAAAAAACTAACTCAAACTACTAGTTGGAGCCAAGGCACCAGGATGCCCCTACTCGCCACTGACCGTCTCAACGGCAAGTAGTGGAAGGTGGATTCACAGGCTCGCCGACGAAATTTGGAAGGAGTGGGTGGCCTAGGCACCACAGTCGACAGACGGAAAGAGAAACCATGACTTGAAGAAAACTTTTTAAAGTTTGACTAAGTTTATATAGAGAAAACTTTCAATATCTACAAACATTTACAATATGAAATCTATTTCTCTGGATGTGTGTGCATATATATTTGGTATTTGAGATGTAGTACATATTTTTCTAGAAAATAAAATTTTCAAAGCCTATAATTTTGAGAAAAATCACACGAAGGGAGAGGATTAGTACGAATGTAGTACGACACGCGTGTGCTGTCGCGGCTCCAAGTCAAGCTGTTTTTTTTAGGGTCCCAAGTCAAGTTGTTGGGTGGACGGTGCCGGTCGCCCTTGGGGCGCACGAGCGCGAGGCGCGTTTTCAGCTTGCTGGACACGTACCGCCTGAAGCCCTCGCGAGCCGCGACGGCCACATGCGCCGGCTGGACTCGATCGAGCAGCGGGGACAGAGCCACGCACACGGCCACATGGTCCGGTCTGGTCTGGTCTGGTCTGGTGGTGTACAGCCGTCACAACGCGCCATTCGCTTCCCGTGAATCTACGCACAGGCTAGCATCGAGCGGGTCGCGGCCTGACGGCCTCGAACCGACCGGCGCCGCGTCGCCGCCCCGCTTTCGTGCCAATCTCGGCCACGCGACCCGGGACGGGTAACGTGAGGGAGGCACGGTTAGGCCGCCGTCGCCGTCGGGACACGATCGGGCCAGGGGTCGCTCCGCCCGCTGCCACCTTTCCACGAGTCATCCGTCGATCGCGATCGTCGATCTGCTGGACCTGAAAGGCGGTGACGGGGCGATCTGAACCCACACCACAGCGACCGCGAGGTCGACTCGAGAGGACGTGACGTGACCCAGACTCTGCGCACGGCGCACCGCATTTGCTGCGGTGGAGACGGATTATTATTACTTCTGGAAACCGGAGTGCACAGATGACTATTGCACAAAATGATAGGGGAAATTAGGTGGATACCGAACGCTACGGCACGAATAAGCTTCTCGAGTAAAGGAATGGTCTACTGTAAAGTGCGGTGCGGTGCGTTGTGCGTGATGTTGATGTGCACCTATCCCTCCGATATAAAGAAATGCAAATGGGCGACGTACGTCCGGTGCCTTGGAAAGGTTTGGCTCTTTTTCTAGTACCAGGAAAAGAAATGTTAGGTTCTTGTCTAAAGTAAGAGAAAGTCATGCCTTGTTATTGGAATCCAAAGGTTAATCATATGATCGTATCCGTAAACACATTCTTCCACCGTTATGTGACAGGAGGAGTGATCATTTTAGCCCCGTCTATTTTCTTTTTCTGTTTATGCGGAATAAACGGAACCAATCGTCTTCTTCTCTGTCTTTGCAAAACAAATTCGTGAATTAACTTTTTTTAAAGCGCATAGAAAACTAAAAAGCAAAGAAGT